>NC_140452.1:27620212-27632712 GCF_963576455.1 Neolamprologus multifasciatus
ATACATTGGGCATTGGGAAATACTGTATACTCTTTACAGTACCCCCCTCCCCATCTCCCCTTTCATTCTTTAGTATGGTGTCGATAATTTCACTTGTCTGCAGTGTCTACATTGTTTATCTCCCTTCTTCTCTTCTCTCCTCCTTCCATCTCATCATTCTTTCCTCTTTTCCCCTGGTTTCTTATCACACCCTGCCCTCTCATCTCCAGGCAGGAAAGGAGAGGGAAAACAGACCAGGGTGGAAGAAGAGATAGTGGGAAGAAGAGTGACAGCAGCTTACAGGGAATTGGATGGGGGCTTTTTTCCTGTGTGTGCGTGTTTTTTTTATTTTTTTATCTGACTATCCAACTCTCTCTTTCTCACACACACACACACACACACACACACACAAATACACACACTCGTAGTCCAAGGGTCTTTTCTGTCGAGCTCTGTATGTCTAAGGGTCCTCGGCTTCTCTAACACACACACACAGACATGCGCACGCACACAATGGATACCTTGCATGCGCACCTGCCTATATACAACTGTTCACATAAAACCTGTAGGGAAACACAGGAATGTGCACTGACAAAAAATATCTGTAAAAATGCACACTCTACATTTGTTAGCAAAGGAACATGCAGCACATGCAGGCATTTGCACCCCTCCCACTCCATCCCATGCAAGCATACTGCCTTTGCCCTACCTGTTACTGTGAATCAGCATTCTGCCTGAATTATAGGGCTGCATTATGGATTCTCTCCACAACCCACACACTCTCTAGACATTGCTCAAAGAAACACACACACACACACACACACACACATACACACACACACCCACACACACACACACACACACACACACACACACACAGACACACAGACACACACACACAGCAGTAGCAGAAACCTCACCAAGAGTCACCTGTGATGCCTTTAAATGAAAAAAAAAATCGCTTACCTCCAAGTTCACCCTGTTGGTGTGACTCTATTTACACCACCACAGAAATGATACAATCACTTAACAGTGACCATACGAAACACAAGCCCTCCTGAGTTCACACTTGTAGGCTTCTCCATAAATTCCAAAGATGATATTGCGGGGGGTGTGGAGGGGGTACACTACTCTTATAACCTATTGAAGTGTATAGAAGTGTGTTTGTGAGGGTGTGCTGATCCTCTCAAACCGCCAGGCCTTAATTAAGCTAACTCCTCCATTGTTCAGATGACACTAACAACACAAGCAATCCCTGCACATTAGGCAACACTCTCCACAAACCCCCCCCCCCCCCCCCCCTCTCTCTCTGCTGTAGTAGTTTTTACAGAGCACTTTAACAAGCATAACAGCTCCACATCATTACACACACTCACACACACATAATATATAAGTATCATTATGCTCACTAACCAAGCAGAAATGTTTGACTAACATTAGATCAGTGGGAAACACACCAGTTTTCTTCACTGGTAAGTCAAATGAACCCCCCACCTGACAAGCCCACCCTATCAACACATACACACACCCACATTAATAAATAAAATAAAAATATCTGCAGCTCTACCTGGACTCTGAAAACACAACCTGTAACACAGTAACTTAACTACCATTAAGCTTCTTAAGACATTACGACATTAGCAGTAGACGTAAATGAACAACGTGCTGTGCCTCATGGGGGAAACATAACAGATACCAGATATTCCAGTGAAAAATCAAAACACACATGTTATTTATTCCCTATATGCCAGCCTGTTAAGCATACCTCTGCCCTTTCTGTCTTCTGCCATATGTCCTACATCACTCTTTTCCCCCTATTGCTGCTCACTTGCCTCCTCCTCCACCACCTGCCCTCTCTCTGTGCAATTGCCATAGCCTCAGACTAATGGAAGAAAGCAAGCCAATTGAACAGTCCAAGCCAACAACATACACACAAACACACACACAAATAAGCTATAAATTATATTCATATGTATAAAAGCAATATTCATGTAGAATAATTACATTTGAATGTATACATCAATTGACCTCATAAATTCAGGTTTGCTCGATGGTAACCCTGGAAAAAACATAAATCATTTATATTACATGCAAATCTAATTTGCTTTACTCTGCAGTACATATTTAAAGCATTAGTGTGGGATGTTCCATCCATAGTCACACAACTTGAGCAGCCAGCAAGTGCACCATAATCTGTACTGTGGAAAAAGCAGATAGAGAAAGACCCGACCCTCTCCCTTCATCTCTACTTCCCCTCTTTTTTCTTCCATTTCTCGCTTCTTCTTCAGTCATCATCTCTGCTTCCCTCTAACTTCTTTTGCTCCTCATTCACAATTGCAATGTCACTCAAATAAGCACGGTATGCTGGCACAGAGGTCGGCATTGCACCATTCAAGGCTGGGTGTACTGGCAGAAATTAAACAGATGCTTTGATGCTTTTATCTTTAAATCAGCAGCTACATTTCGCTTTCAATAAATCTCTGAATGCCAAACATCTCTAAATCTGCATCAGCAATCAACCCCCTGAAGGCAGCTTTTACATTATGCACTTAAACAACCAGGCACATCAGCTAAACAAGCAACCAGCGGGTGACCTTGGCCAACTAAACTATTCATGATCTGAGTGGAGCAGCTGAATGTCAAACCACTACACAAAAGCACAAGAGAAACTAGTCTCCCTTATATTGAACTTAATTTCTCTCTCAAAAAAGTATAAATAGTTGATGAAAGAATTTCATTTAAAGTTCCAATAACATCATGGAATCACATGTACCTTTTTTGGGTTGTCTGCAACATCACAGAAAGAAACACAGCAGCCCAGCAGAGAGTCATGTATTTGATGTCCAAAATAAACTACTCAGGTAGCAGGCTCTCATTTCAAGCATTGTTGCCTATTTTGTTAGGTCACTTGTAGACCCCTAAAATACAATGCACCTGGCTAGCACTGTATAGACAGAAACACACAGTAATCTAGCCTCATCCCTGGAGATTACTAGAAAAAGTATTTCCACCATGTCAGACAAAGAAAAGCAACTCTACAACTGAACTCATTTTATATTGGTCAAATATTGCCCATCCAAGACATACAGATAACCATCAAGGTCGGTAGGTAAACCGTTTGCTGTTTGTGTAGATATGTACTAAATAACACATACATGGATGGGTAGCTGTACCAGGGGGCAGAAGGGTAGAATATTAGATGGAAAAACAAACAGGTTGAAAGTGAGGCAGAGGAAAATGAAAACCATGTGAAATCAGGACTCATGGGAGGAAACAGATGAGTGACTTTGTGCAAATGTCATCTCATTAGAAGGAGGAGGGAAAGAGGGAGCAGAATAACGAGAAGGCAACTGCAGCAGTCCATAGTAAATTTACTCCACGCTAAAGCACAAAGTAGGCCCCACACTGCGGAACAGAGAGAGAGATGGACTGTTCAGAACACCAGCCAGGGACACCATGCTCCATATTTTATTTTATGAAATTATGCCTCTTGTCCTCCCCTCCTCTTTTCTGAAAAAAAAAAAAAAGAGACAACGACACAGATTTGTTAATCTTTCTTACATACAATAGCTAAAACTGTGGCACACTGCTGAGCAGCACAAATGACTGCAACTTTTCCCAAACTTGCAGTATTTTCAGAAAGGAGAGTGGGCCATGGTCTCAGGGGACCTGAAATTCACTAGCAAACAATACGAATGCAGAGCTTTAGAGCAAAGGCAGCAGCAGAACTTGCAGAGGGTTGAGATTCACCTTCTCTCCCTCACTCTCACTGTACAATTTTCTGCACCCCTTTCTTCTCTCTTTTCCCCCCACCTCTCACTTTCTCTCCAACATACTGGGTCAGCTGAGCTCCTGCACTGCAGCATAGATGAGTGATGTGTTAAAGGGTTTTTCATGATCTCAGTAGTAAGCAAACTATAGCATTTTTTTTTTTTTTTTTTTTTTGGGGGGGGGGGGGATGCCTTTTCATTATGCTTTTAAATTCTCTGTTTATGAAAAAGGACAATCTTAAACCTTATATTAATTATATTAATGCTTATATTAATTTGCAGAGTCACTGAAAATCATCACAAAGTTGTTGTGATGAAATGTTTCTATGCAAATGAAAATGTAGTCTTCTAGGAGAATAACATCCACATCCACAAGGCACAAGAGGTCATCAGTGAGTATGAAAATGATATGCTACTTGCTTTGCAATCACCAGAGCTCCACCCATTTGAAAGCTTATGGGAGATTTTGGGCTCATATATTAGAGAACATGCTTCGTTACAGACATCAAAGCTCTAAATGAGGGCATAAATATTTAAAAGTTCTATTCCTACACAGAACAGATTTATTTTAAATCACTTAAGCTCATCACTATTGAATGAAATGTGCTTATATCATGTAAAAGAAAAGTCTTTCTGTTCACAGATGCTAGTGCTATGGCCAAACCTACAGCAGATTTAAATTTAGCACTTTCATGACACAACAAAGAAAACCAGAAGTTAGTTGAGTCATCAGCATTATCACAGAAAACTTAGATAAGCTCTGAGAAACAAAATAAATATAGAAAGGCTAGAGAGAGCGTTACCCAAGTCTCCCACCACACACCAACACACATATGCATAAAAAGTAGAACGTGCCTTTGTATGCAGCACCTGCAATAGACTGCAACTTCAGCACCATGGTCAGAGACAGATTGGCTTTTTCAGCAAACTGGAGATAATTCTCTGTTTCCCAAATGGAGAAAGCATATCACGCATTACACACACACACACACACACACACACACACACACAAATGCAAAATATACATGGTCATAACCCTTGCTTCCTAACACGCTGTCTCTGTACTTTATACTCTTTCATTTCAGGCTCTTCAAGGCTGACCGTGTGTCTTTCTATCTATCTTCCATCATCCTATCATTATGTCTTTTGCCTTCTCCTCTGGCAAACTATACCACCTATAACACCATACCTAACACCATTTGAGATCAAATAAAAGTCTGCATGTCACAGTCACTTTTGGGTTACTGATCCCATACAACATAAAGATTTTCCACTTACATTTACATCAAATGCTTGGAATAAACTCAGTAGTTTGGAGAGCACACAAAAGCTTATCTAATAAACTTATGGTATAGCTTAAATGAGTTCATATGAAACAGCACGGCCATGGTCAAGGTTTAAATCAGTCAATTAAAATAGAATTATCTGTTATTTGTGTTCGTTTGCTTGCATTTGCCTATATTATATTATACTTCATACATTTTTGTGATAACTGCATGATGAAAAAAGGCAGTCAGTCTAAAATTACCAGTAAACTACCAATCAGTTTTCATCAATAGCCTGATAAAATTAAGGTGGAAACAAACAAAAGCTCTTGCAATATCAGCACAGATCTTCTCCTTCAATATGATTTCGAATTTGTTTAAATAATTAGATGGAAGTCTTCAGAATTTTCAGTGATCCCAATACCCAATGGAGCCAAAGCCCAAAATCACAATGAAGCATTTAGGCAGGCAGTAAAACACAAGTAGAGAAAAGAATCCATAAAACAGAGATACGGTAACACAGTGAAAGCAAAAAACAAACCAAAAAAGCACCAAAAAACCCCACATTAGCCTTGCCGGTGTAGAAACCTTGAGAGAAGGAATAGGTTAACTCAAATGCCAATTTCAACATCAATAGGTAAAAGCAATTTTCCACATGGAAAAGAAACATGCATCAATCCTGTTCTCCTATTGGTTGCCTTTATCTAGCATTCCACTAATGTATGAAATCACTTGGAGATATTAGCGCAGGATAACAAGAGGATTTATTGGGATAAAACCACTCAGCATGAGATAATGGGACAAAGCCCAGCACTCATTTGTGAAATACTATGGTGGGTGGGTTAGGATAAAAGGTAGCCAAGATACTGGGGTAAAGCAAATTATCAGTGATCCCATTTTTTTTATGAATCATTAAAAAAGAAGTGATGGTGTGACTTGGGAGTCGACAATGTAATGCATTATATTTTTAATCAAATTGAGTGCACACTAAAAATGCTGATCATATATTTTGACCTTAGGGTCAGTCAGATAAAGGAAGCTTTTATGTGTGTTGCTATGCATTTATATACGTGTGTGTGTGTGTGTGTGTGTGTGTGTGTAGTTGCATTTGTGCATAAATGTATCTGCATATGCTTTCTGAAGCAGAAAACAAAGACCCTTGACTTTATGCAACCATGCGTTTATAGGCTTTATGTGAGTGTGACTTCTACAAATTTGAGCAATAATAATTCAAAAATAAACAATGAATACAACACAATGTAAAATGTTACATACTATGCGAGTTTATAGACCAGATCACTGATATTGGAGATGACTGTTTGACTAGCTAAGGGCATTCTTATTTAACAGGAAAATATCAGGTGTGCTACTTTTCTTTCACTTAGTGTAGGCTGACACATATGAACCAACTCTCACCATTCCTACAAAACCCAGTACATATCATCCCCATTTTCAAAAACAACGTAAACACGGCTTCCTTCCATAGGTGATCACAAATGTATCAAAAACACAGAACATCTTCTTTTAATAATTAGAATTTCACAAGATCCTATGACAGCATCTGTTCTATAGCATCTTCACCCAAATGTAGCAGGTTCCATCATATATTTCTTAATTTTTCTTTTTTGTCTGCCATGGGCCCAGAAATGAATGAGGCTTAAACATGGACATTTGAATTATTACAAAACATTAAACGTTGAGTCCTGTGGAGGAGAATAATGGGGGTTAATTTACCTTAAACCATTTATTAGTTGTCAACAACAAATAAATATATATGTATATGTGCATGTGCATGTGCACACACACGCACACGTTTGTGGAACAAAAGGGCAACAAATGTGAAAAAAATTAAGCGGTTATGAAACTGAAGTTAATCAAATTTATGTCACTGCATTTTATTCACATTTCTTTGTTTTATATATATATATATATATATATATATATATATATACTTTAAAAATAATTCATATGACCATTCATCTGAATATGAGATTGTATGACCTTTTAGGATGAACAATTTGTGCATCACCTTATAACTGCATCAAATCTAATAAATGTCCAACTGAATCTGAACACTTTTTTATCGCCCTCCAGTGGAGCGAATCCACACTGCTACTGTGGAGGCAGTCACAGAAATTAGATGTGCAAATTCAAAGAGCATCTTCCAATCACATTTTCATTCACCCTCTCAATTACTGTTTATTAGCCTACATCAGCAATACCCGTTTAGATAATGACAATCGCAGCATGCCTCACTGATTTGGTATCAACTGCTATATCCACTTCAAACCCCGCAGCATTCACGTGACGTGTTGTGGCATTGCACTTGATTTTTGCTCCAGGTATTATCCAACTGAGACCAGCAATGTAGAGGCGAAAAAAACGGTACACTAAGACATTCAGCAGGTAAAGACCATAGGGCATACTATGAATAGACATAAAATTTTTTAGGAAAAATAAATAAATCTGGTTCTCTTACCAACACTTAACTTAAAACGTATATAAATTTAGTACTAATCTGAAAAATATCACTAAGCTGAACTTAGTTTAAATGTTTTTTCCCGCTACATTCCTGTCTAGCACACTGTTATTATGACTCTAGCAGCATTTTCTCATGATGGCTGACCAGAGCTTCATCATGCCTTTTTGTAACAGGACACCAAATATAGTCCCTGTCAGTAGTGCTCCACACACACGTCCCTGCCCAATTCAGCCTTTCATCATTTGATTGAAGAGTTTGTTTTTATTAAGAAGGCTATACCAGACGCATAATCACTATACACTGATTTAACATTACCTTTACAATTAAATTCTTCACTGAAATTACAGAATAAATATATGCACATTTTTCTTCAAATCTTTGTGAGAGAGAAAACATTAAAAGTGCCTCCTACAAAGCCGTTAGTGGGTGGCGATGGGGAATCCAGAAGTAATGGAGGGGTGGGGTGGGGGGTTGGGGAGAAGGGGGAGAAGGGGTGGGTCTTAACAAAGTGTGTGGAAATATCCAGAAAACCTTCGGCATTGTCTTATAGTAATATTCACAAATGTTTTTGCCATCCGTGCGTCGGCGCATCCTTTTTACGAGAAGCACCCTGATATAGACAGAAGTCCTCATTAATAGTAATAACCATATTAATAAGATATAAAAATTAAATAGAACACTGAACTGTAAATGCGTTGCAGTATCTCTGTTCATAATGTCATTGGATAGTTCTGAGAAAATCCTCTCACTTCCTGCACCGAAGCAAGTGCATGCAGCAAACTGCAGTTCATTTTAATATATATATATGTATATATATCCTTTTTTTCTCTCTTTTGATCATTTCCTACAAACTTAATGTGCACGGCCTCCGGGTGTTTGTACATCCTAGTCAGGGGTAAAAGAGAGAAAGAAAAACCCCAAAATCAGGGAGACGTCCAGCTCCCGTGCGTCTTCAGTGAATCTGGTACAGCATCATGTAATTCCATAAAAATGGATTTTAGTGACAGATGTAGGATGGTTTGTATGTTTTATTCCCCAGTGCCCCTGTTGTTTCTCTTTTCCTCTCTCGTGGACTTATTGAGATATTTATATATTATAAAAATAACGGCTGTTGACATTGCTGGCTACTCTGAAAAAAAGGCACTTAATTGAATTATCTGAGAATGGCCTCTCCTCCAAAGTGATTTGGGGGGGAAACATTGTGACTGTAATATAATATTTTATTTTATATCATGCTGCATTTTCAAGTTGGTTTTCTTTTATGCTTGTTTTGTTTCATTTTTTTAACATGGATTTTGGGTGAGTTCGTTTTGAGGGTGGCAAAGTGAATAAGTTGACGTTGTGTCTTTTTTTTTTTTTTTTGTCCATGGGCTAGAGATGTTAAAACCGATAAGACTTTTCCAAGACTTCGAGGTAATCCGGCTTGGTTTGAAGTTTGGCCCTCAACTCAAGGTAATCACTTTGGGACGGGTCGGGGTAGCAACCTTTTCCCGCTGTGAAAAGCAACGTCTCCTTTAGCCGTGCATCCTGCTGCAAATCAGGGTACTGCATGCCTGGTGGGTGTGCATGCGCCACATGCATGTCCTTTAATTTGGGTACTGTCCCATACAAACAGTCTACAAAACCAACAGTAGGCGTGGGCCTCTGACTGTCAATCACTGTTGGGCAGAGCCCTCCATTCTCATGAAATCCTGCCATGTCAGCCGTGGTGTGGTTGACTGTAACAATGGTGTTGAGCTGAGAGTTGGAGACAGCCAGGGTCCACTCTCTCTCTTTCTCTAATAAGGTTCTGTAGTTACTGTTGCTACTGCTCCCATTGTCTTTCTTCTCAGAAAACTGTGCTCTCTCCTCCTCTGCTATCTCCCCTTCTCTAGGTTTATAAATGGGGTTGTTACACATCTGAGTCACAGGATGAGGGATGTAATCATAGACGTGGCCATGAGCATGTGTGTGACTAGCATGGGTGTGTGTGTGCATACTCTGCGTAGGTTTCTCTGGTGTGCCAGTGTTCCCGGAACTGCTTTGCCTTGGTGGGTCCTCAAAAATTCTGCATTGCATTTGGATCCCTGTCAGATCTACCTCAGAACGTTTCCGGAAGGGCAACTTTTTCCGGCGACGAAGAACAAAAGCAAAAAGCCCAGCGGCCACAAACACAGCAGATATGAAGAGGATTAGTAGGCTAAGGATGAGGACAGACAGTGGAACAGCACCTCTCCCACCTGCCACCCCCATGTCAGAGCTCCCTGTGGTGAAGTCATTCCCACCAGGCAGAGCTGGGGATGGGCCTGAAGAATATTTAAGCTCGGGACAGATGACTTCAACCTCAAGTGAACGCAGATCCTTCCCAAAAGCAAACTCTGGTGTCTTACAGATGACATCTCCAACTACAATAACAGAGGAGAGCTTTTCCAACCACTGTTTGAGGGGAATGATATCACAGGAGCAGTCCCAGGGGTTCTGATGGAGATCAATCTGGACAATTGAGGTCAGATGCTCCAGTACACCATGCACGGGCAAGGAAAGGAAGTAATTGTTACGGAGGTTGAGACGTGCAAGGTTGGTTCCAGCAAAAGCATCGGTGGGGAGGGAACGCAACAAGTTGTCATTGAGAAAAACCAGCTGGAGATTTGGCATCAGGGAAAAGGAATGAGGCTGTATTTCACGAATGACATTATACTCAAAGTAAAGATAACTCAACATATGAAGCCCCCGAAACATCCCAGGGGTGAGTCTCTCAATGTCATTCCCATTCAAATATAAACTTTTCAAGTTCGGTAGGTTGATAAAGGCGCCTTCCTGGACATAAGATATCCGATTGTTACCTAAATGCAGTAAATCCAAACTTGAGAAGTTCCAGAAATCAGAACGATAGATCTTCTGTATTAGGTTTCCACTGAGATACAATTTCTTGGCATTGAGGGGCCGTGGAAGAAGCTCTGAGATGTTATGAAAGCTTTTCTCTTTACAGTTTACCGTTAGCCCCAGGTCATTGATATGAAGATTGCAAATACATCCAGTAGGGCAAATTATTGGAATAGGAGGCCTTGTTTGATAACCTGCAATTGGGGGCTGGTTGATGCCTGGGTAGATGCTACGAGGAGTTGGGGGGTTCTTTGTGGGCCGAGGTCGTTTGGTGGGTTTTACAACTCTTTCCTTGTATTCCACAGAAGAGGCTGTGTTGTGAAAGGAGGAGAGCATTGAGGAAGGTTTAGTAGGCCATGTGTTCTCATTGCTGAATGGAATCCTGGGAATTCCCAGCTTGGCCTCTATCTCTGCATCCGAGAGCAAAGGACAGAGCTCACTGCGTTTGATTTCCCTTAAGTCTTTCCCATGTAAGTGGAAAGGATATTCACATGTGATTTCACCCACTAAAGCTGTGTAGGGAATTCTCTCCAGCCATGTTTTTAACTGGACAATTTCACAGACACAGTTCCAGGGGTTCTCCTCTAGCTGGATTTCCATTAAGCTCCTCCCAATATACTCCAGTGTGCCCTTGTATGGCAATGTCTTTAGTCTGTTTCCTCTCAAGTCCAGATGTGTGAGTGACACAGATCTAAAAAGATAATTTGGGAGCACGGGGATCAGATTGTCATTTAATATAAGTACTCTCAATTTGTGAAGGTGTCTGAATGCACCACTTTCAATCCTTTTGATAACATTGTAATCTGCCTGGAGATACTCTAAACTATCCAAGCCCAGGAAAGTGTCATTCCGGAAAACTTCTAGTTTGTTTTCATGCAGGAACAGCCGTTTGAGTATTCCTAAGCCATTGAATGCTCCGGCGTGAATATCTTGCAAGGCGTTGTTGCCCAGATTAATGGATATGGCATTGTTAAGGTGGAGGAAGCTGTTAAAGTAAAGCTTCCTCATGGAGTTTCTCTGCAGGTTGAGCTTGAAGGGCCGGCTCCATATCTGGGAGATCTGGCTGATATTTGTAAATCCTTTATTGTCACAGTGGACGTGGAAGATGCCCTCTTTGACCTCACAGTAGCAGGGCTCGAAGCAGGGCTCGTCGATCTCCTCTGAGTCCTCCAGTAGTGGGATCGGCGTGGTCCATCCTAAGGCTATGGTGCTCAGCAAGGTAACCCACAGCATCCTTGCTGACACCAAAGGGATGAAGTCTTGGCTCCAGGGACAGAGCCACTTCACAACACTGCAACAGAAAACAGAGAAGGAGCGGAGGAAGGGTGGGGGTGGGGGAGGGAAGTGGGTGTCGTAATTACACATACAGGTACACGCATGCCCTCAACCAAGAAATGTTTGTGTCAAAAAAGACAGGCAGATGGGATAGAGAGAAGAGAGGAGAGAAGAGAAGAGGAGGTCACATTAGTTTCAGTAGAATGCAAGGCAAATCTTGAAAATAATACCAATGAATTAGAAAATCATGGAACCCTACTTTCAATTTTGCAATATTGATGAGTATTTAAAAAATATGTGTGAGGCATCTTTGTAGGGCTAATATGCTGCACAAACAAATCTCTACATTAAGACAGTTAACTTTACCAAATAGAAGGGAAAAAGTCATTTGTTATGGAGGAAATATGCTGGTAAGCACGCAGTAAATCACCTGAGATATTTTTTTATCACATTGAATAAAGAAGGTAACCACAGCAGGGTGAGGTTACTGGTGAGTATAAGCTGCCCCTTCGCAGTATTTATTGCATAACAGGGACATCAATCCCTCTTTCAATAAACTAGAGTCCAGAAAAGCTTGGTGGAAATGGGAGCAGGTGCTTTGAAGGTCTAACGCAGGAAGAGGGCGGGATACGGTGCCCGCTTGGTATCCACAGTGGGGCTAAATACGGATTATTGTGACGCTTTCTTATTTTCAGTCTCCTTAAAATTAAATATCACCACAATTAAATATCACTATTATGACTCAAGCAAATGTGACAGAAGAAATATATACGCCTGAAAAATACGTAAACAACGCCACTACAGCTTCACGCTAGGCCTAAACTGTCAAATGTAAAAACGTCAATAACGTGTTGAATAGGTAAAATA